>NC_057805.1:128828052-128849470 GCF_018294505.1 Triticum aestivum | reverse complement strand
ATGGCTTCTTCTCTCTTTTTGGATCTCAATACAATGTTCTCCCCCTCTCTCGTGGAGATCTATTCGATGTAATCTTCTTTTGCGGTGTGTTTGTTGAGACCGATGAATTGTGGGTTTATGATCAAGTTTATCTATGAACAATATTTGAATCTTCTGAATTCTTTTATGTATGATTGGTTATCTTTGCAAGTCTCTTCGAATTATCAGTTTGGTTTGGCCTACTAGATTGATCTTTCTTGCAATGGGAGAAGTGCTTAGCTTTGGGTTCAATCTTGCGGCGTCCTTTCCCAGTGACAGTAGGGGCAGCAAGGCATGTATTGCATTGTTGCCATCGAGGATAACAAGATGTTTTTTATCATATTGCATGAATTTATCCCTCTACATCATGTCATCTTGCTTAAGGCGTTACTCTGTTCTTATGAACTTAATACTCTAGATGCATGCTGGATAACGGTCGATGTGTGGAGTAATAGTAGTAGATGCAGGCATGAGTCGGTCTACTTGTCTCGGACATGATGCCTATATACATGATCATACCTAGATATTCTCATAACTATGCTCAATTCTCTCAATTGCTCAACAGTAATTTGTTCAGCCACCGTAAAATACTTATGCTCTTGAGAGAAGCCACTAGTGAAACCTATGGCCCCCGGGTCTATCTTCATCATATAAATCTTCCAACACTTAGTTATTTCCTTTGCTTTTTTACTTTGCTTTTATTTTACTTTGCATCTTGATCATAAAAAAACCAAAAATATTATCCTATCATATCTATTAGATCTCACTCTCGTAAGTGACCGTGTAGGGATTGACAACCCCTTATCGCGTTGGTTGCGAGGATTTATTTGTTTTGTGTAGGTGCGAGGGACTCGCACGTAGCCTCCTACTAGATTGATACCTTGGTTCTCAAAAACTGAGGGAAATACTTATGCTACTTTGCTGCATCACCCTTTCCTCTTCAAGGGAAAACCAACGCAGTGCTCAAGAGGTAGCACGCGCGTCACATCACTAGGCCCTCAGTGCCTTCACTCTCTCACGGAGCGACCAGTGGCCGGCCATCAATTATAATGGCAATCTGTGCCCCTCCTCGCGTTGACTTACAAGAACCTCCCGAGGACAACAGCGGGCGGTACCGCGGGCTCCCTCTCCTCCCATGCAATTCGCTTGCGCGTTAAAAGGGGGGCTCCTGAGCATCGTGACTCACGAGCTCTTACTGGCTCTCCAGCCCTCAGCCCCTGGCCTTGACCACGGCATCGCGACCTGGCATACCAGCGGCGGCTGAGCTCGCTCGAGGTCCGGGACCTGAGGATGTAGAGCACCGAGGAGAGCATGAATAAAAGGGGGATGCACGTACGGGCCTAACCCAGCTGCGCCACGACCGCCAACGCACGAGTTCGGTGCCATGCAAGGAAATGACTCCAAACTACCGAGATAAGTTCGCGTCCGAAATCCACCAATCGCTATGACACGGGATCCTCACTTGCTTCAGCTTTGTTGCGGCAACGTCGCCTCCCTTTCTTATCTTTCGGTGGCCGCTTGCGCGCTAAAGGGGACCTCCTGAGCATCGCATCTCAAGAGCTCTTACTGGACCTCGGGCCGCTCACCTCCTGGCCTTGACCACGGCATCGCGACCTGGCATACCAGCGACGGCTGCAGCCTGCCTGGGGACCGGGACCTGTCAGCGTAGAGCACCAAGCCGTCACGAGAATAGAAAGGGGAGACTGAGCCGGAACAGGGCACGTGCACAGGCACAATTTCATAGTAAGGATAATATCAACAAAGGACATTGCGGACCCTTTACACACCCCCACGGGGCTATTTTTGATTCCTCGCAGGGAACAAAAGAAAGGAAATTCAAGGAGCCCTATCTACATGCGCCCGCACGGCCGGCGCCATCATCAACAGCGGGCCACGGGAGGCCGGCGCCAACCCCATCCTGATCAGCGACGGCGGCGGCTGGACGCTGCAGCCTTGCTCCGGGCGCGGCGGAAGCTCAGGGGCACGTAGTTGTCGTCGCTCATCTCCGGAGTCTCGTAGAACTCGGGAGAGTCGCTAGACTCCCAAGCATCACTGCTGCTGGAGGAACCGCTGGCGGGCGGTCCCAACGGCCTCGCCTGGGGCAACACTCCAAGCGGCGGCCTTCCGCGTCGAAGACCTTGAAGAACATTGTGGAGGCGCCGTCATACTCGAAGTGGATCGCAAGGGTGCCTTCTGCACGGAAAACCCGGGCGACCTCGCCCTAGCCTCGGGTCATGAAAATCTTGCCCGAGGAGACGGCTTCAACTTCCGCTCCAGTCGCCGGCGCTCATAGTCGGCGTGCTGTAGCCAAAGCTCGAGGGGCCCCCTCGGCGGCATCTCAGCAGAGAATAAGGAAGGGAAGTGGATCCAAGTGCGCGGAGGCATCGCCGCCCACAGCACAAGTTCGCGCGAGGAGTCCGCGACGTGGACTCCGGGGGCGATGGCACGGGCCACCGCGGCGCGGCGGCCTCAGCCGGCGCGCACGGCGCCGCTCGCCGCCTCTTCCTCCTGAGCCCTCGGCTTGGGCGTACAGGGGTAATCACTACAAAAAAAAGACACATCCGTGACATTTTGGGCCGAACGAACCTTTTTTCTGTCATACATATGACACTTCTATGACGATAATTGTGACAAAACCCGGTATCATCATAGATGTGGTGGGCTCCTACTTCTATGACAAAAAATCATGATAGAAAATGGGCTTTTCGTCCTGGGCGGGCCGGAGACGCAGCTGCATGACATTCTTTGGGCCGTCCATGACGGAAAAATGTGTGGTAGAAGCGAGGGCGAGGAAAATTTCGGGGAGTTCCTGGTTACGGTGGGAAGTCGGGGGCCGAGCGATGCGCGTTTCTCTCGTACACGTACGCGCGTGTGTGCGAGGCGTTGGCTCTAACTGAACCCGAGCGATTGCACTGCATGCTACGCGTTACTGAACCCGAGCGATCGATCGATGGCTGTTAACTGAACCCGATCGAGCGATTCCTTCGCTACTGCTGCTAACTGAAGCCGATCGATGCTGCCTCTGGGATGAACAGTGAGCGTTGCGGGGGGGTTTGGATGAACAGTGAGCGATGGCGTTGCCTCTGGATGAACAGGACCCCGTGGTGTGGTGGAGGGCTGGATGAACAGTAGACGGTGGAGGGGTGCCCGTGGAGGGGTGGCTGAACAGGACCCCGTGGTGTGGAGGGCTGGATGAACAGTAGACGGTGGAGGGGTGGTTGAACAGTAGCCGGTGGAGTAGCGCGCGGTGGAGGCTGGATGAAGAGGAGCCCGTGGAGGCTGGAGGAGGTCGACGGTAGCCCGTGGAGGCTGGAGGAGGTCGACGGTGGAGATGAACAGTATCCCATGGAGTCCCGTTTTGCGGTACGCCACACCCCTCCCGATGAACAGGACCCCCGTTTCGACCGTAGGAGGTCCGTTTTGTCCGTTTTGCGGTACGCCACACCCCTCCCGATCAATAGGACCCCCGTTTCGACCGTAGGAGGTCCGTTTCCTCCGTTTTGCGGTACGCCACACCCCTCCCGATCAACAGACCCCTGTTTTGACCGTAGGAGGTCCGTTTCCTCCGTTCCGCGGTACGCCAGGCCTCGTTTCCATCGCCTGTTCCGTCCAAGCCCTCCCGATGAACACGACCACGCATTCCGTTCCGACCCAGCCGGTTGGCTCCCACGCGTTCCGTTGCCTCCCGATGAACACGACGCATTCCGTTGCCTCCCCATGAACACGACGCATTCCGTTGCCTCCCCATGAACACGACGCATTCCGTTGCCTCCCCATGAACACGACGATGACACTGTTTCTCCGCTCCGACCCAACCATGTACACGAGCCCTGGCCGTACGTATGCGCGAGTAGGCGTTCGAGACCCTGCCTGTATGTACACATACGTGGCCGTATTTTCTTTCTTGCACCCTGGCCGCTGTACGTACGTGTACATGCTACGTGCGCGCCTCTACTACAACACGTACACGCCTCTACTACGACACGTGTGCGCCTCTACATCCACCAGTATATATGTACGTACACGTTCGCGACCAGAATGACAACGCTACGTACGCTTCGACCAGGTGGGTCCCGACTGTCAGGCACTTCCTTGCGTGCGAAGATGTAGCTGGTGGGTCCCAGCAGTTAGGGGGGCGAATCGTTTTTTTTGCCCGGACGCACTTCCTTGCGTGCGAAGGTGTAGCTGGTGGGTCCCAGCAGTCAGGGGGGAAACATTTTTTCGTGAAATACGGTGGCCCGTCCAGTGGGTCCCCGCTGTCAGGTGGAGGAATAATTATTTTGCACGTAATAAGGAGGCACTTCCTTGCTACGGCCGTGGACCCAGCTGTCAGCCTCTCCACGTACAGTCCACGTTCGATGGAAGCCGTTCCTTGACCACGTTGACCACGCCGCGCCGAGAGCACCAGGGCGGTGGACGACGACGAGGCCTAGGAAGGGGACGACGCGGAGCCAGGGAAGACGCGGCAGTGGATGCCCACGCGTAGAGGAGTACGAGGGTTCACTGGTTCGCTGCGGTGTGAGGCTGCCGTCGCCGCAGAATAACAGGGGGTGTGGGTGAGTAGAGGGATGGCCTGGCCAGCGGTGGGAGTAGTAGGGGGCAGTGAGGCCTCCGCCGCATCGCAGCCGGCCACGGGAGGCAGGAGCACGAGGCACGACCGGCGCTGGTTTGGGCGGCTGGAGCAAGAATACCAGAGGTTGAAGAAGCACTATGGCCGTTGGATGGACATCGTACGGTCACTGGAGCTAGAATCGTGCATATTGACTAAGTTGACAAAGCCCTCCGTCCCCGTCAACTTAGTAGGCCCACAAGTTAGCCTGCCACTATACTGGGTCCCAGCTAACAGGGGGAGTATTCATTTTTTTGTGCGTAATAAGGAGGCACTTCCTTGCGTGCGAAGATATAGCTGGTGGGTCCGATCTGTCAGCGACGGTAACATTTTTTTCGTGAAATACAGAGGCCCTTTCGGTGGGTCCCTGATGTCAGGTGGAGGAATCATTATTTTGCGCGTAATAAGGAGGCATTTCCTTGCGTGCGGCCGTGGACCCAGCTGTCGGCCTCTCCACGTACAGTCCACTTCAGATGCATGTCGGTCGTTGACCACGTTGACCAGGCCGCGCCGAGAGCACCAGGGCGGTGGACGACGGCGAGGCCTAGGAAGGGAACGACATGGAGGCAGGGAAGACTCGGCAGTTGTTTCCCACGCGGAGGGGAGTACGACTGTACGAGGGTTTACTGGTTCGTCTGCCGTCGCCGGAGAATAACAGCAGGTGTGGGTGAGTAGAGGGATGGCTAGGCCAGCGATGGGAGTACGGTGGGGCGGTGAGGCCTGCGCGGCAGCAGAGCCGGCCGCGGGGAGGAGGGAGCAGGCAGTCCCGCCGGCGCTTGTTTGAGCGGCTGGAGCAGGAAGAGCAGAGATTGAAGAAGCACGACGGCCGTTGGATGGCCATCCAATAGTCACTGCTTGTGCGTCAACCTTTTTTTAGGAAAGCCTCAAATCTGTGGAAAAAAGCATACAACCCATCTGCCATTATTTCTAATAATTTACAGCCCATTTGCTAATTATTAAGGTTTTTTTGGAGCCCATATTCTTTTTGTTAGCATTACAACCCATATTGTGGCCACGGTTAAAAAATTATACGAAATTTTGCATATTTCGGTGCAGTCCGAACTGTTTTTAATCCCGAAATTTCGACTCACATTCAAACTGATTTTAAAAATAAATGTATATCAATATAAAATCCAACAAATTCTCCACGCATAAAAATTAATGTAATTTAAAATCTCGAAATGAAAAAAAAAGATATTCGAAACTAATTGCCGGTTTGATGTGTTTTAAAAATATACAACCCATTTCTCATTACTGATGGGCCATTTTCTCGGCCAGCTGAATGAAAGCTCTCCTCGTCTTGAAAGATTTGCAGCCCAACATGCCTGACAAAGCGACTTACCTGGCAAATCACAAAAAAACTGGCTGTGGCCGTGGACCCAGCTGTCAGCCTCTCCACGTACAGTACTCTTCCGATGGAAGTCGTTCCTTGACCATGTTGACCACGCCGCGTGGAGAGCACCACGGCGGTGGACGACGGCGAGGCCTAGGAAGGGGACGACGCGGAGCCGGGGAAGACGCGGCAGTGGAAGCCCGCGCGGAGAGGAGTACGAGGGTTCACTGGTTCGGCTGCGGTGTGAGGCTGCCGTCGCCGCAGGGCCTGGCCAGCGGTGGGAATAATAGGGGGCGGTGAGGCCTCCGTGGCAGCATAGCCGGCCACGGGAGGCAGGAGCATGCGGCACGACCGGCGCTACTTTGGGCGGCTGGAGCAAGAAGACCAGAGGTTGAAGAAGCACTACGGCCGTTGGATGGACATCGTACGGTCACTGGAGCTAGAATCGTTCATATTGACTAAGTTGACAAAGCCCTCCGTCCCCGTTAACTTAGTAGGCCCACAAGTCAGCCTCCCACCATGGTGGGTCCCAGCTAGCAGGGGAGTATTCATTTTTCTGTGCTTAATAAGGAGGCACTTCCGGTGGGTCCGAGCTGACAGCGGGGGGAACGTTTTTTTCGCGAAATACGGTGGTCCGTCCGGTGGGTCCCAGCAGTCAGGGGCAAAGCTTTTTTTCCAAATTCCGTGGCCCGTCCGGTGGGTCCCAACAGTCAGGGGGAAACGTTTTTTCCGCGAAATACTGGTGGCCCATCCGGTGGGTCCCTGCTGTCAGGTGGAGGAATAATTATTTTGTGCGTAATAAGGAGGCACTTCCTTGCGGCTGCCGTGGACCCAGCTGTCAGCCTCTCCACGTACAGTACTCTTCCGATGGAAGTCGGTCGTTGACCACATTAACCACGCCGCGCCGAGAGCACCACGGCGGTGGACGACGGCGAGGCCTAGGAAGGGGACGACGTGGAGCCGGGGAAGACGCAGCAGTGGATGCCCACGCGGAGAGGAGTACGAGGGTTCACTGGTTCGGCTGCGGTGTGAGGCTGCCGTCGCCGCAGAATAACAGGGGGAGTGGGTGAGTGAGGGATGGCCTGACCAGCGGTGGGAGTAGTATGGGGACAGTGAGGCCTCCGCGGCAGCACAGCCGGCCACGGGAGGCAGGAGCATGCCGCACGACCGGCGCTGCTTTGGGCGGCTAGGGCAAGAAGACCAGAGGTTGAAGAAGCACTACGGCCGTTGGATGGACATCGTTGACCACGCCGCACCGAGAGCACCAGGGCGGTGGACGACGGCGAGGCCTACGAAGGGAACGACACGGAGCCGGGGAAGACACGGCAGTGGCTGCCCACGTGGTGGAGAGTACGAGGGTTGACTGGTTCGGCTGCCGTCGCCGGAAAATAACAGGAGGTGTGGGTGAGTAGAGGGATAGACAGGCCAGGGATGCGAGTATGATGGGGCCGTGAGGCCTGCCCGGCAGCACTGCCGGCCACGGGAGGCAGGAGCAGGCGGTTCCGACGGCGCTGGTTTGGGCGGCTGGGGCAGGAAGATCAAAGACTGAAGAAGCACGACTGCCGTTAGATTGACATCTAACGGTCTGACGCTGGTAGAGTTGATTGTTGACTAAGTTTCTTTTTTGAGAAACCTTGTGTACGCATGCACTTAGTAGGCCCACAAGTCAGCCTCCAAATCTGTGGCAGACAAGCCCATTTGCTATTTTTTATAATTTGCAGCCCATTTGCTAATTCTTATGTAATTTATTACAGCCCATTTTCTGCCCAGGACCACGGTCAAAAAGTTCAACCTTATTTTGCATATTTCGGCGGAGTCCGAACTGTTGTAATCCCGAAATGATAAACATTTTTTAAGAACTTATTGATTTGCCAAAAAACCATTTTGTTTTTGTAAGCAAATAAGACGTGGGACAATTGAGTTGGTTTAAGGGAAAACCAGTGGTAAAAAAATCAGCGCTGGGTGGGAAAAAACAACAAAAATAAGGATGTAAATATGAAAAGGGAATTTTATGTGTTTTCAATATAATGATACGTGTATATGAACTAGTAAAACTATAGGTAGAGATTAGAAAACGGATGTAGGACATGCGTTTCAAGAGGAAATAGAACTGGGCTGTGTGTTTGATTCAGTAAAAAAACTGCCTGCGGATGTTGTAAGACAAAATATAACTAACGCTGGCGGGCCAGAGGCTAGTAGATACCTGCTGGATCTTTGTGCCCCGTTGTCGTCATGGGCTAGGCCTGTTAAAAACAAAACCAACCCTGGGCAGTCTACAGCCCAGTTGAAACTTGCTCAACCTGAAAAAACAATATACGTGCTCAATAAACGAGAGAATTCTGCAAGTACAGACTGATAACTGGGATGCAGCATGGATATTGTTTTTTTATCGTGATAATAAGTGCATGCACTTGTTTCGAAAAAATTGGAGAACTGGGAATTCGAACGGCGGGTGCTTATGCTACCCATCAAATAAAAATCAGGTGCCTGAAAATTCGTTGCGAAACAAATGATTCAGCTTTATATCCACGTCGACCCTCGGCATGATGGTTGGAAGCAAATGCAAGTTCATACCAAAAGATCGTTAACAACAATACCAACTTGCGGATGACAAGGTAGTACAACTACCAATACCAAACTAACTTATAATCTTTTTACTCCTGGCCCTAGTGTTCGTCTGGTAGAAAATCTTGCAGAGGACCAGCTCCCACTCCTTCTCTTGCTCCAGGTCCCCAAGGTGGTACTGGTGCATCACCCAGTTGGTCCTCTGCTGGTCGAAGTTCTTGTTGGTGTGCAGCACCAGAACCTTTTTTGCTGCCCGTCTTGCCGGACGTTGACCATCACCGGCAAGGTATTGCCGTTCTTGTGCCACATCGCGTGCATGCCGCACTCCGACTGTATCTTGCGACGCGTCCACGTGCCCCTTTTGAACGCCCTGGAATTGCGCTGGAAGAAATGCTTCCTTAGGCCACTCAGTGTGATACCTGCAGTATTGTGGAATACAGGTTTTAGTGTACCTAGTTGGCATTTTCATAACATCTTTGGCATGTTGCAGTCACTTGTTTCACTTTTTATTAACTGTCAAATTGTAATTGCTTCACCAGGTCTGCGTCTAAAAATAAAAATAGAGCTATAAACAAAGGAATATGTTTGTGCAAGTAGACGGCCGATCGGTGTCTTACCTGGAAGTTTCTCAGGTTGGGTGTAGCATATGCCGTGCTCGCCGTCGATGGTTGGTATGAACAAATCTATGAGAGACTGAAATCTCGCGCTGTCAGCACTCACTTTGGCCTCAAGGTGCTCGATCAGCTCCTGATCCGTGGGATCGAACTTGACGCCAACCGGCAGCACCGGCCAATCCTTCTTCGACTTGCATCGGTAATTCCAGTTATATGGTACTCAATGTATGATCAATCGACTGTTTTAAGTGAATGATGAAAGATTTCGACAGATAAGTGGGAAATCTGAAGTCCAGAATACCCGAACACGCCGCCGGGATACTTATGTCACCTCACGCGCAGCGTGTTGTCACGTCAATTCAATGTGTGGACATGATGAATAATTTGACCGACGTATACTAGTACTGCTACTGTACTACTTACTAGTCGTATTTAGTGTCACAATTTATACATAGGTTTAACTAACAAGTACACACTTGAAGCCTATCTAATATATATATATATATGGCTTCTGCACAGCATCTCCATCATCATTATCAGTACATCCTACGCAGGTGAGTTAGGATGCACTTGATCCCAGGAAGGTATCTATCCTTCAAACCAGAGGAGTGCTTCAAACTAACAACAATACATAATGTCCAACAAAAGAGGGTCGTGCTACAGCAGCAGAATACATGGCTCAGTCTAGATATCAGCACGAATCAAGTTGTGCATATTTGCTGTTGGCATGAACCACTCGCCGCATGTCGGGTTTGCAAAAGCTATCCATCGCATGGAAGCTTAATGCATTTCACACACTGAAGATTATCTGGCAACAAGCTGTGTCGATGAATCTCTGGATATGGTGATTCATGAAACCCATGGTATGATGTGTAAACACAGCCCCCCTCGCAAATGGAAGTTGCATAGCACAGTAATCATCGCCGGTGATATGATCGATGATTGGTTGGATGATCGGGTAATTGAGCCCGAGGAACAAGAAGTGGTTGCCGAGGCTGTAAACCCGCCTCCAGTTGAATACGCCTGGCCCAACGGAGCTGGGATCTTTCTCGAACACGAAGCAGCCATAGCCATCAATGTCACGAACGCCTCACGCATTGTACTGCATGTGGTTTGATGTAATGGTTTGGTCAATTTGGTACGTGCGAATGAGCATCAAATGACCGCCGTCAGCTGAACGAGCGATAAACCACCACCCATCGGCTGGTATGATTCCAGGTCCTGGAATCATGAAGGCCAACGCATTTGCGTCTGCTGCAACAATTCAAATTGGAGACCAAAAGGACAAAAATAAACAATCATGTTCAGAGTATGTGTGGAATTAAGATTATTATAATAGTGACACATATCATAGACAGAGAATTGCAATGCCGTGGTCATAATCATACCCCAAGTTAAAAAATAAGCCAATGGCTTTCATATTCTAGCAATATGTCATGGTTCAAACATCATGTAACAATGAGAGGAAAACAGCTATGACAACGCCTACTCATATTCTACCATAGCACTTACTACTACTGTTCTCATGTCAACTCTAAGCAATAACATGCGTTGTTATAAAAATCTTGTAAACGAGAGTAACATATAGAAATCATGATGTTATGCTCATAATATGTATTCTAACAATCATTAGATGCCAATTGTTCTCATATCAACTCTAACAATAACATGTGTGGTCATAAAAATCTAGGAAATGAGAGGAACATATAGCAATGATGTGGTTATATACATGCTATGCATTCTAAATTTGTAACAAATGAACAGGCAGTCGTATTCATAAGGTAAAGATGAGATGAGATCGAACAATTACACGACGATAGATTCCACCAGTATAGGCAGCCAATATGTGCGTCGACCGCGTAAACGATGCCATCGTGCACTATAGCATCAGACAGAAATGTTGCCTCAACATGATTGATGATGAGCCATAACCATGTATGGCGACCGGATTCCAGATAGAGTAATCCCATGTTGAACAAGGCAATGAGCTTGTAATCCATGTAGTCTTCTGATGGTGTGGGCACTTCGCAGATTACAACTTTCTGCAAACAGAGGTCGAGCCAAAAGCTTGACGCGTCTCGTGCGTAGTAGGCAGGAGTGTCCGGCGGGCCGCGAGGCTCGATGGCGGCGGTATCCAACGATGGAAGGGTGATCTCTCGCTGGGTGTAGATATCCACGAGACGCCATGGACTACTGGTGTGGTGGATGAGGATGATCCAGTTGGCCTTCATGCCCGCCTAGTAGTGGCCGCGCATGAAGGACAGGTGGACGGGTAGTGGTAGCATGTCGAGGGGAACCACAGCAACCTCCGTAGGATCGTCAAGTCGGTGTCTGGGCCACCTGCGAGGATCGGGCATCAGCAAGCAGGGTGTCTTGAAAAGAGCCAGCCGGTTGCAGACGAGTAGATGGTACAAAGACACCGAGCATGCGGCCAGACGGACGGTGCTGAGTAGGTCCATACGACTACATATCTGCTCCAAGAGAACATCGGGGAGGGAATTCCAATCGCGGCTCTGCGTGTCATTCGGTTCTGCCATTGGGGTTTTCGGTGCCTGCGAGCCAGCGGGGAAGTGGATTCGGGCGGGCGAGCGAAGAAGCTTCTCCTCATGTGGCCGAGCAATGAGCGGGGGGATATGGTACGCGCGAGCTACCAAGGAAGATGGCGCGGGCGGGCGAGCAGTGAGCGGGGGTAAATGGTGTGCGCCGACGATGGGGAAGAGAGGAGAAGAAGAAGAGAGGAGGAAGAAGAGTGGAAGACGGGGAAGAAAGTGCATTCAATCTCAATTCTACTAGTACTACCACCAGGATATACCGTCCTTCGGAGTGTAAATAGTTACACCGATGACATGTGGGTCTACCACAACAGGGCCCATATGTCAGTTAATGGAGGACAGAGGTGCGTAGGCGTATTTGCGGAAGCGTGCTCTACTGGCAAACATGATGGCAGTACTGGGTAAGGCTGATTTAGTAACACCAACACGCTGGTTCAGCTTATTAATTACGCGTCCCATCTGCTGCAGCGTGTATTGTCACTTCACTGCCAAGACTAGTTGAATAGTTCTCTCTGACCGAGATGGGGAATAATGGATCGCGAGGACTTCCTTTCTACAGTATCCCTGTGCCTCTACGCTCACTTCACTCATTTTGCTCCGTACCTAGTCACTTGTTGAAATCTGTAGAAAGACAAATACTCCGTATTTGGGAACAGAGGGAGGCTTTTACTCCGTACTATTTGGGAATAGAGGGAGTATCACCATATGGAGGGAACAGAGGAAGCTTGAAATATGAACATGTCAATGGGAGGGAGTAAGCCCCATGCATGCATGCATGCATGCAACATGCAACACTCACACGTACACATGGACGCACGCAACACTCACGCACCCATGCGGCACACAGCACACGACGCAACACACACGCTCACGCTCAAGTGCTCAACCTACTCCCTACGTCCGTGAAAGACTGTACATTTAGAGATTTACACATTGACCAGGGCATAATTAACGCCCAAAAGTAGCAGACTTATGTGTGCATGCGACCATTGAGATAAGAAGATTAAATGAAGGCCGTTGCATGCTGTAATTAAGGATAGACATGTAGCCTATACCTACAGCACAAGTTGGTGCATTAGTCAATCAATATCGATTTAGATTAAAGGCTAAATGCATTGGAAGTGTAGATGTACATCATGTACTACACTCTTTGTTTTATAGCCGATGTACACTCTTTGTTGGAAGACCGAGGGAGGACACGTGCATGCACTCACATACACAGCCAGGGCGGTTCGCGCGCAAGGGATGGACTCGTGTTGCGCCTGCGTAAAGTTTTGTTTAACTGATTTCTTTGCTCTGCCAACTGACAGGTGGGACCCAGAAACCAGGTGACAATTTAAACAGTCAACAAAGTGCCACGTCGACTATGTGGCCAGTCAGTAGGGTGCAATACGGTGCTCTACGATGAGCTAGTGATCGTATAATCGCCGCAAAACTATATGTAGTGATCGTAAAGAGCGTATTGTTACATACGTTGACCGCCAGTGTATTTTTCTTGTTTCAAACTAAGCCATATTAATCGGAAAGGACGCAGTATGGACTACTACTACTAGTACTAGTACTACTTTGATGTGTCCCGTCAACTCGCCGAACGAGGAGAAGCTTGCTTACTACGCCTCTCCCTCGCCCACGCGCGCGGTGGATCACAGGACGAGGAGAGGGTTTTGACTATAGCGCCCTCTCCCTCTCCCTCGCCCTCGCGGTGGACATGCATCAGTTCAATCGGTGTCAGATTGCCAGAAGCATATTGTACTGTAGTATCATCATTGTTGGACCTTCCGAGAGGCGAAGAGCCAAGTGCAAGGTTCACACGAGTACGAACTGTTGAACCTCCCGAAGAAGCAAAGAGCCAAGCGCAAGGTTTTATAGGAGTTGTCGTCCTAGTAGGAGTGTACTACAACTATAGCGAACGATGCTACTGTATGATGCCGCCACGTCACGTATATCCAAAGCTGTGCCACCTTTTTTTTCTCAAAGAGCATGTTGGAGCCCGTGCAACAACCACACAAGTTGCACGTACACATAACACATTTACTAGTAATAAATTCTAAAGGACAAATGCCAGTATGCCACACAAGTTCATCTCCAATTCATGTGATAAATTTGTGCACGACTAGTCTACATATATTCACAGCGCTACCGTTCACAATTACCGTACTCCACTTACACGTTATAGATGGGCTACATGTCCTCCTCCAGGTTCTAGTTCCAGGTGTTCTTCATGGATGGCACGATCCATAGCGGTGGGCAACGGGAATCATTGTCACAGCTTTCTAGTCCGGTTCCACACGATGGAGACTCATCCAAGCTGAAGCGGCATAAATCAGGGATAGCGTGTCCCAGCATGACGTTCATCCGGCGGTGCGCACTGAAGACACAACCATGCTTCATGAACGGCAGGCCTTCCGTGTCGTGCACGGAAGGTGGCATCCGCTTCACAATGGGGTAGCTGTCCCCGATGAAAAGTGAGTACTCTCCAAGAGTGTTCCTCGGCACCCACGTAGCATCACGGGGGTCGAACTCGGCGCCGTTCATCTGGTACACGCGGCATCCCAGATCTGGACACATGGTGACGTACATAGTCAAGGTCCATGCATAATAATGTTGTGCCCAAATATGGCGGTCAGTAATACTGTGCAGCAAATAGTATTACTCCGGTATAGAGGAAGTAAAATAACCGGCTTATTATATATAGCCACTCTTGGCTACATGGATGAGATAGTAAGACATGGAAAAACAAAAATGGTGGCAGCTAGTGGGTTCAAGTCTTCAAGGGCCTAGCTAGCTATACACGTCCTCCAAGGTAAAAAGTACTCCTACTAGTACTACAAAGTATACTACTAGTACAACAATGAAAGAGAAGGCGAGAGGGTTAAAAAATGGAATACCTGGGTAGATGGTGACGGTCCGATCGTGGTAGATTGTGTGACCATGTTGCACATCAGTGGTACCATGGGTAACGACTGCTAAGATAGTTGATCCCAATATGCCAAAGTCAGCTACAAGGTTCCAGGTTAGACCGCGGATGCAAATGCACATCCAGGATCGGTGATCTTATTTTGATCAGGGGATGACTGGTCCCTGCAAAATAATGGAGTACCGTTAGGGATGCAAATGATGGTTTGTGCATTCCATTTGTAATCTCCCGTACCGTAGGATGGCAACCAGATGAAACAAGTCCCCTGGCTTGTCACCGCGAAGATGCGGCCTAGATGGCGCACGACATCTTCGAACATGTAGGGGTACAAATCTGCTGCCGCCAACATGCGCCAGCCTCTGCCGTTACTGCCTCTTCATTGATGGCAATCCTTATGTCGAACACCGCGATGAGATAGTAATCGTCGTAGCCGCGTTGCTTTGTCGGCGGGTCCGCAATTGCTATCTTCTTCAATCTCATGTAGGCATCATCATACGTATTCAAGCCTAGCCAGTCCGGAAGGCCGATCCCAATGGTGGAGAAGGGGTCTACCGGAACGGCCGCACTGCTGTGGATGTTGTGCAAAATGATGGTGGTATCCGGCCGGAGGTATGCAAGCCAATCTTCGTTGGCACCGACCCAGACCTATATATAAGACGGTGGGCAGTGCAGAAATTACGGGATGGAAATGGAATAACTAAGTACTACATGATCAAACTCCATTACTGACCTGCTCATCGGACAAAATCCGACTACCTCTCAACGTCGGCAACTCTAGCGGAGTCAACGTGCATCCATGGCCAGGGAGCGGTGGACTGTTCGAAGGATTGTCCCATAGAAGAACCTTCTCCTCGAGGACGCATGGAAGACCAACAAGCATGGCCTTTTCCCAAGCCTGTTTAAGCAGCGTCTTGAAAAAGTTGGTGCAGGAAGCACCGAGTCTTGCGGCGGTGAGGACGTCGGAGCGGCATGCGATTTCTCCCAGAGGATCGTCGTCCAAGGTCTCCCAGCCCCGACGAGGAGGAGAACCGCCTAGCGAATCCATGGGTGCAGCGACGAACTGCCTTCTCTTCGGGGGGAGGGGAACTGGCGAGGAGGAGATAAGAGCGTAGTAACCGCAGGGCCTCGTCCCTTCCAACTGTAGATCGTTCCTCAGCGAAGGGGTGAGGCTATTATTTACTACTAGTACTAGCATTATGGAACGTTATGGGATTGCATTATACTGTAAATAATAGCACTAGTAAGAATTTTTTGGCACTAGGTAGTAGTTTTTGGCGTGGATTAAGAAATTTTGGGTATGTTTTTGCCATTTTTTGTACACGCCAACTAGTGTCAAAAAACGTCTTACATTATGTGACGAAGGAGTACGTACTCGTACTGTAGCAGTACTAGTACTATTTTTCTCAACTAGTAGTGCGATGTACTGTACTTCTAGTCTAGTCTAGTATAGTGCACCAATTTTGAACTCTTGAATCTCAGGGCCAAGGAGCTACAGTTG
Organism: Triticum aestivum; assembly: GCF_018294505.1. Classification (NCBI taxonomy): domain Eukaryota; kingdom Viridiplantae; phylum Streptophyta; class Magnoliopsida; order Poales; family Poaceae; genus Triticum; species Triticum aestivum. The sequence goes on along the minus strand of NC_057805.1, from coordinate 128,833,364 downwards.
GAAGTGGAGGGTACTACTGTTCTCTAGAACCATCGCTGTACTATCAATGCAGGGGAAGTACACCTGCGTAGTGGCCTAGTGGGTACTCTCGGTGCTCTATTCAGCCGCTCCTCTCACGTAGCTGGCCTACTTAGCCGCTCCTCTCACGCACACACTAGCAGCCTATTTATCAGCGACGGTTACTGCGGGGGCAGAACATTTGAGTTATTTGATACAGCGAGACTAGGCTTTTCGCTTCCATTTGTGGAGGTGTAATGGATCTCGTCGAACTTTGTTAGTAGTTCCTTCTTTATGAATGAGATGAAGCAAAGCTTTTGCCTCCGTTTCAAAAAAACACGTCAAGAGGAATTTCTTTTATAGTAGAGCCGATAATGGAGTGAAGTCCATGCGTGCAACGCCACAAACTACAGAGTAGTAGTAGAGCACTTTACGTACAAAGCCATATTGCACAGTTCCCAATGCCCCGCCAGGCTTTTCCGGCTCCTCGGGCTTAATTGGGAGGCGCTAGTTTAAATATGCTACTAGCTAGAAGCTGCAAGTGAGGTGCGGCTAGGGCGAGCACGCGAGCCACGGCATGCTGGGAAGGAAAACCCGTTCACGTGGCTAGGCTGTCCAGTGCACCCAGATTGTGGGGCCGCACGTCCGTTTGACTTCAAAACTCAAACTACCCGTGTAAAATATTGGCTCGCAGCAAAGTGTAGTAGTACTATTTTTTTTAAAAGGCCGCCAAGCGTTCGGCCGGGATCGAACCCACAAAACGAGGTATACACTCCCGCGACCACTAGTAGTACTCGTTGGAGTACAACGCAACCTAGAATCACCTTTTGTCGCTAGTAGTACGTACATTGTTCCTTACAAGAAACCCCTAATGGTTAATAGTATAGCCAGCTGCTGGCTATAAGCCAGTGCCATGTCATCTACAACCGATCTTATAGCCAACATGTACAATAATAGATCAAAAGAGTGTACTACTTTTTATTATGTGGACCACTTCTCATTCTCACAAAGTGCCTAGGAGCATGTGCTAGAGCTGGCTCTTCACGAAGAGCCTGCTTACCTTCTCTCTCCTCTTCTCTTTCCTCCAACTAAGCAGAAATATACTAGTTTATTTCTTATAGCCCGCTGACTCAGCTCTATTGTACTTGCTCTAATAATGCAAGAAACCACTAAAATGCCAAGAAACTACTACCACTTGCATACGTGGCAGACTTAAGATAAGACTACCTTATCAACCATTGTACATGCTCTTACCAACAAAAATCCTCGAGTGACCTCCTACCTCTGGCCCGTCCACCTAGTCATCCTCGGCCATGGGACGCGGCTACCGCCGCCGGCAGAAGGCGAGGTCAAAACCGCCGGCGGTGCAGAGCCCATGTTGCGACAGCCCGGATGCCAGCTCCGTCCGGCGCTCGCGGCCGCTAGCTAGCCAAGATAACTCCGTCCAGCTGCTTGTCTGCAAGGTTTGCTAGCTAGATTGGCACGGCAGCGCGGCGGCTTGCTCGCGCGCGCCGCGCTAAGGCCAGCCATCTGGCTCGAGCGAAGGCCAGCGCGGCGGCTTGCTCGCTCGTGAGTCACGCTCGGGCCAGCCTGCCAACCCGTGCGGAGGCCAGCGCGGCGTCCGGCCCGTCCGGCGGAGCGGCGGCCAACTCGCTCATCACCGGCGCCACCGACGAACATGCATCAGTACTGTTTGAAGTAATGTTCAGGAAAAATAATGATTTGAGGGGGAATAACATGATAGAAGGTCAGATGTGGGTCCCTCGTGTCAACAGTCAAACAAAATGTGTTGGTTTAAGCTGCCTCTCAGCACGGACGTGTGGGCCAACCCTGTCATAAATGGGTTTAAACGAACCTAATCGGTAGGAGTACTAGGTAGTTTTTGGCATGGATTAAGAAATTTTGGGTATGTTTTTGCTATTTTTTGTATAATAGATTCTTCCTAGGGCTGGTTGAAAGTGGTAGTTTTTTGTTAAATACTCTACATATTGTAAGTAGGAGTGAAAGTTAAGCTTTGGAAGCCAATAAGCAAGGCTAGTTACATAGTGCATATGTGTACATGATTGAAAGTAAATATCAACCATGAGTGACTAATATCTTGATGGAAAACTCGAAACTATGGAATACTAGGAAAAAAATGCATGGTTGGAAATACTAGCAATGTTCATGTCCGTTGCAACGAATCATAATTAGAATAATAATTATTCACAAACTTGGTACAAAACACTCTAATTTTGATATACATATGTCACTAGAGATATATTATGTTTCAATTAGAATATATTCCTTGGGCTGTTTTGGTGAGGTCAGGGAGGGATGTGGTTGGTTTTAAGATACTAATTATGGGTTTTTCTGCAAATTGGTAGACAAGTGGGTTGTTGGTGAGAAAAGGCAACAACTTACCTCACAATCGTTAGATGTAGATCTAATGGTCAGAAACGACAGATGGCAGACACACCAGCATCACCAACTTAGTCTTGTGTAGGAGTACTAGCAAGATCCATGCATTGCACGGAACATCAAGATGCATTTTTTTTATATAAAACACTTGTTGTGATTGACCCTTGCGGGAGTAATCCCATGTGTAAAAACTAATGATATCTTGAGAAATATGAGATAAGGTGAAGAGGAGTGGGGTGTGGTGGTGGTTGGTGGTCGGACTGAGCGGAGGCATGGGGATTGACGACGCCGGCAGCGGCCACCAGGCCAGTTTGTTCCAGAGGCTTCCTTTCTTAATTGCTCAACAATGAGGTTTGTTGGAGATAAGGATGAACGAGGGAAGGCCTTGTCTGCAAATGTGGAGAGGGGTGCGGGTATCTTTTAGTTTAATTTCCATCCGTCAGATATAGATCGGACGGTCTATATTGCAAGATGGCACACGTACCATCATCACCAACTCAGGTTTTTATAAGAGAAGAAATATAAGTATGGAGATACAAACGTATTATCGATACTTGCTTCCGTAAACTAGTATCTACATTCTATTCAATGCCTCGGCATGTGGGGCCTTAGCACAATGACTTCTCGACTGTGTAAAACAAAGATTTTCCCGTCGCCGACAAGGAGGGGGTGACGGCGGCGCGCTTTTTGGCTTGCTCTAGTCCTAGTAGTCATATTAGGCGGTCTAAGCACGTGTAGATTTATTATTTTTCACGTCTCGTGTTCGCCGTACTGCCATGACTGTTGATGAATAGACGGTAAGTTATTCACGGGGAAACCCTTGTTGAGCGTGTTTGCGAGAGAGAGAGAGTGCGCGTGTGTGATATGTTAGAGACTGAGGCAATGATAACAGATTCTTTGTGTCTATGTGTGTGGAGGATAGAGAGAGACATGTACATGGGGCTTTGTGTTGTGTAACATGGAGACACATATACATAATTAGAGAGTGAGTGTGTGAGATACACATGCGGACATGAGGAGAGATGAGGATCCAGATAAATGGGTGTTTGTGCGTGTCTGTGTGTGTTTGTGCACGCGTTTGTGTGTGAGAGGGAGAGAGTGTATGTGGAGTAGAGAGACCACTGATGATGTAAACCTAGTATAAGGGAAGGGGGAATGGTGTGACATGTGTAGTAGCGAGATAGCACGGGTGCGGGCGGGGGGAGCAGACTATTTGGAAGAGACATCGAGTGTGTGTGTGGGAGAGGGGTGTGAGAGCGAGAGAAAGAGAGAGCTAGCGACGGAGAGAGAGAGAGAGAGAGAGAGAGAGAGAGAGAGAGAGAGAGAGGAAGAGAGGGGGCGAGAGGGGTCGTTTGTGTCCATAAATGGCGTATAGATAGGGAGACAATGTTGATGTTGTCCGAAATTGGCCTATGAACGGAGACGCAAGGGAAGCGAGTCATCGTGTGTGTGATAGGGACTTCATGAGAGATCTAGAATAGATGGTGTAGAGAACAATGTGTGAAATCGAGAACGATTATACATTAGGGAGCTATGCAAAGAGTCACGACATATATGTATACAGGGAAGGAGCTGGGGCGGTTCCGCATGTGGGAGAGATAGAAAGAGGAGAGTGGTGCACAAGGAGACAAAGTGTGCTTGTTTGCAGTGGGGGTGGTGTGTGAGGTGAGTGCGCGAGAACCACATGACTAGGGAGATAGACGTTTGGGGGCGACGTTTTGTGTGTATGGGAAATATACACTCTACATAGTGCGTGTGCTTGGGTAAGAGAGATAGCGGGAGACCTAGAGAGTGAGGGAAGAGATGTGTGCATGCCCGAGAGACAAAGTGATAGAGACCTATGTTGGGGTCCGGACTTTACAAGAGAGAGGGGTGTTAATGTGCTCGTGTGTTGGTGTTTGGGGGAGAGAACGACTTCTCTATGTGTGTGTGTGTGTGGTGGTGGTGGGGGGGGTGGTTGACTTCAGATAAAGAGTGAGGTGTCTATATTTGAGGGACTTTAGCATAATTGAGATATTGTGCACTCATGGTTGATCAATTTGTTTCATAGTTTGTACTATGAGATAACGATACTTTTGAACATGCGTGATATACCTTGATGTACCAGAATTACAAACCTAAGATTGGAATTTTGGAATTCGACTCCATCATTTGCTTTTGTAATTCATTTAAACGGAGGTACATTTTTAAGCCGGGATTTCGTGATTTCAAATTCATATATCAAACCTAGAGATATACACACACAGGCATGTTCAAACTTTATAATCATCCACTTTATTCAGACAATACACATTTTTGCTTTTGTCATCATATTTAGGATAAACACATTTGGAATTTCATTTGAATTGGACCGTATGATGGTATTTGCTTGTAGTAGCTCAATGATCCATATTTGAATTGAATGGACAATCTAAGTTTCGAGTTGGAGACATTGATTTTCAAAACTTGCACATTTTTTTGCGTGCAAAACAAACAAATTGTCGGCCATGATATCATAGTCGGCCGTACGAGAGCAGAATACTTATAATTTTAGGCGCCAAAAGCTTTCAAACTTCCCGCTGACATCGAAATATCACGCGCCCGAAAGTTTAGCCCTGCGATATTCCTGTTTTGCCCCTGCCACATGAACGGAAAAGGGCTGCTTTGGCAACTCCATTGTTTTCCCCTCTTTGCCCCCAACATTCTTCCCCAGAGCCCCTCCTCTTCCCCTCCCCGACCCCCCAACCATGGCAAGCCGCCGAATCTAGTCCCCCGCCGCAGCGGTGGACCTCACACCCCGCCGGATCTACCTTCCACACCTTGGAACCCCCAACTGCCAACTCACCACTTCACCGGAGCCGCTTCAGCGACTGGCTTGTCCACCGCTCCAGATCTCCTTGACCGCCATCATGGTCCACCGCACCGGATCTGCTTAA
>NC_057805.1:128813277-128827981 GCF_018294505.1 Triticum aestivum | reverse complement strand
ATCTACCTTCCGCACCTTGGAACCCCCAACTGCCAACTCACCACTTCACCGGAGCCGCTTCAGCGACTGGCTTGTCCACCGCTCCAGATCTCCTTGACCGCCATCATGGTCCACCGCACCGGATCTGCTTAACCGGCGCCCTCGTCCACCACAGCGTAGGCCCTTCACTGACTCCCTCGTCCGCCCCTTCGCTGGCCCTTCATACAAGCCCTCGTCCGCCACAACAGATCCGCCTCACCGAAAGCACTGTACAACGCGCCCGCCGAAGCCTTCGTCCACTGCACCGGACCCGCTCCACGGACGCCATATTCAACTCCACCGGCCTTGCTTTACCGACGCCGCAGCCTCATCAGGTTATTTCGATTTGTACTCCTTTGGTTTTTCTCTTTATTGTGCAACTGTTCACTTACCACAGACGAGCTTTCTTGTATGTCGACAGGCGCCGCAACCATAGCACCGGAGCCGCTTCAGCGACAGCCGGCCCAAACTCAACCGCAACACGAGCACCATCGACGATCCTTAGCTATCAAGTATGACACAATACCCATACGCCGCCGAGAATCAGGTACTATTATCCAACGGCCGGCGCCTACGTTCACTTTCCTAGCATAAGCACCGCACCTTTGAATTTCTTCAGGGCATCATTCAGTTTTTCATGAGATGGGTTATTCTGCTTGCACCTGTAGGGCCATACTTCTGGCAGTGAACATGTTAGATGTGCTAAATTACATACCAGTGCACATATAGTTAATATGCTTTAGTTTTGTTCTGATGCCACCTGTTGGTTCCATCAGACTGCTTAATGTTCTCTATGCTTAATTACACATCAGCAAATTAGCATGTGGTTCCGCTGCTTTTTGTTCGTTTTACCCTACATTTTCTGATGCTAGCTATTACATCACTGCTCTGAGCCTCTGTTCATTACTTGTTTGTGTGTTCTTGATCTTCCCAAGTTGCATGACTAATTTGATGCTTCTATTAATTATGGAGCTGCCAACCCCATCAAGCAAAATATTTGTTCTTTTGGGGCTGGCACCTCGAACAAGCATAAAAATAGAGGGAAGTAGATATATTGTCATGTATGCACACACCCTTCTTTCATTAGTTTAGATGAACCATTGATGATCAATTCGGACCAGTGCATGCGATTAAAATTAATTTTACCTAAATAGATGGTGCAGAATAAACTACAACAACTAGATTTGCAACCACGGGATGCTGACGATATCTTCAAAGAACATTGCAACAGCAGCTAGGCTTCACAGCAACATATGGTAAGCCAGTGTGTTTTAGTACATGTGAAATGTAATGCGAGTGGGCTGCTTTCTTGGCTTGTGCCCTCAACGTGTAATCCTACCAAATTACAAATAGTTCAGTTGTCTGCTTTGCTGTATTGCTTAATTCGAATGCTTATTTGTTGTTACGTTATACCTGAGTTGGCCAATATGTCTGCAGTGCCTGCTGTACTATCGTAAAGAAATGCATGCCTATTTCATTTGAGTCCTTAACTTTTCCTCTCAACTTCATCACAAGACTGTCTTCGTAGTTTATATGAGGCCACACTGTTAAGTGCTTTCTCAGATTATTTCAACTGCTTAGATGCCTTGGCAACTTAAATATAGCGGTTGTACACTCCCTTTCAACTAGGGATGTCAACTGGGTCCCGTTGAATCCCGATTAAAGTCCACTAGTGGTATGATAGTTCAAAAGAGTTTTTGTTTTTTGAGGAAAATGAACTAGGGAGGTAGCAAAAACTAACTAGATGGGACTGGCGGATGTCGTTTATTTGCCACTTACATCCCTAGTTTCATCTTACCATTTTAATTTCTTTTCGGCTGATGCTGCTTCGAACCATTTCAATATAGTTTGCCATGCTCGGCAATAATTCGTCCGTCGTTTACCATGTAAGCTTACTGCCTGGATCATACGATAACTATCTCTTACTGATGTCCAGCAGAAACCTTTCAGGATGCCGTTCACACTAGGACACAATGTACAACCCCAGAATCTATTTGTGGAAGCAGTGCGCCATCCATGTTACCAGATGGTAGCAGTTCAGAGGCAACACCGCCGGAGAGCAGTCTGAGCACATATATTATAGTGCTTGAGGCTCTACTGGAGGCAGAAAGAGATGGTGTGGCTGCCATGAATGAGGTAATCTTTATCTTGAGGCTAGAAATTACGAAATTAGCGGCACGCATTATGCAAGCAACCCAAGAATTGGAGGAAGTAAGAATGTTGCATTTGAAGACGGAGGAGGTCCTGCTGTTTCTGCTATCTGAAGCCCAAGGTAATCCCGGTTCTTCTTTAGATACCAGTTGAAATTGTCATTAGATTATTGTACTTGCATGTTGTGTCATGTCTCTGAATGGATTATGTTGCAAGACCCCCTATGTTTTCCATGTGTTGTAATGATCCGAATTTTTTACGCGAGGTAATCCTCAGTACTGGTATGATTGACATAAGGTGAACTGTTTTTCGTGTGAGCATATTATATTGGATGAAATAACTGTTTGACTCAGAGTGTATCCAACCTACTGAATTCGAAGATCACGTCATTTCTAAATCATAATCATATATAAAGGTGGAATAAATCTTTGTTGTGGTTTTGAAGAAATAAATAACAAAATGTATAATTATCTGTCGATATTCGTAATCGAATACAAATTGGATTTGAATTTAGTTTGCCAAGTCCCAGGGCAAACGTGAATGCTAATTCTCCCAAGTTTTGATCGAAGCGGCTAAACACCCACTATAATTTGTGGGCTGCCCGAAGCAAGTGTTTGCGAGATGGAAATTACTGTCTACCCCTGACCCTTGACATCCTTATCGACCGGATTTACACTGCTGTCGATAGGGGTGGACTAGTAACTTCAATCAGACGTGACACGACGGCCTCTGAGCCCATTCAGACACGGTGGGCGCCAAACGTGGGCGGCAAAACACATTTGATTCAAGCTCGTCCGAAAGACATGTGTCTCTTCCTCCATTTCCCCATTCATACACGGTGGGCGGCAAAACAAACTCTCCTCGTCCGAAATCGACGTAGGCTAATATTTTAAATAGGGGCATATGTGTAACTTCCATCAGACATGACACAACCGCCCTACCCGTCAGGCCCGTTCATACATCGTGGGCGCCAACCGTGGGCGGCAAAACACCCTCTCCTCGCCCGAAATAGTTACCGGCAAATATTTGGGAGATGCGACATTACCGTCCTATCCCCAACCGACGCGAGGTCTGAAATTTTAAACGGGGGATAAGTTCGTAACTTTCCCCCATTTCAAAGAAGCGCGTCCCAAAGTTTGAGATCCCCCTCCCCTCCATTTCCCCATTCATACACCATCGGCGGCACGACAACCTCCGCACCGCGGCCAGCCTCCTCCGTCCGCCACCCCATCCTCCACCTTGCCGGAGCCGCTACCCCTACCCCGTCGTCCACTGCAAGAGATGGACGTGTCTCATCCACGGCGCTGGACCAGGATCCTTTCATTGGCTCCTCTCGCTTCATCGGTGCCGTCGTCCACCTTGCCATTGCCGCTCCTACGACCGCCTCGTCCACAGCAACAGGATATATCCCCCGACCCGGCCGTCTGCCGTCTAAAGTCTTCTTCCCCGCTGCCGATAGCCATCGCACCCGCAGCACCCTCAACGTATCAGCATAGGCCTACACGGCGTCGCAAGAGAGGTGGTACTCTTCCATATGTGCTTAAGTTATTGATCTCACCCAGAAAATAGATCGTAATTTGTTTACTGTACTTTTCTTGTCCGTACCAAATCGTAGTGGCTAGTTGAAAGCAAACATTGGTTGCGAAGTAGCTTTGTTCGGTTTGCACCTTCAGATCCGCCATGGTACGGGCACTATACTCGTAAAGCTTATGGTTTCCCCCCTTTATATTGACTACCATCATCGTAGGTGCTTCGTGTCGTGCTAGCACTGCTCCTCAAGACCTCAACCCAAAGCTTACGTGTTGAAATACGAATCTGATATGATGCTCATATCACTAAAACATAGAACGTTTAATTGGTCACCTAATGTTCCTATATTCGTTTCTAAAAGCATGTGCGCCACCCACTGCAGCTAGTTCCACTTTCCTGATTTTTCTCTTGATGCTTAGGGTTTTCCCCTTTTATCTACTCTACTATGATCTGCGTAGGTGCTTTCTGTCGTACTAGCATTACTCCACCCTTCAAGCTAAACAACACAACACTCAGAATTCGAAAGCTTAGTTGTTCAAATATGATTGTGATATGATACTGATATTAGTTAACCGACACATTTAATTGGTTAGCTAAAGGTCCCACTTGAGTTTCCAAATGCATGTCGCGACATATAGGGAGACAACATAATTGCATTTCTTTGTCACTTGTTGACCGTACTTTCTTGTCCATACCAAATCTTAGTTGTTATTTCAAAGCAAACATCGGTTGCTAACTACCCTTTGCGCGGTTTGCAGCTTCAGATCTGCCATCCCACCGCCACGGTCAACACTGTACTCTTCATGCTTATTTTTCCCCATTTTATGATGACCACAATCAGCCTACGTGGTTTGTGTCGTAATAGCACTGCTCCACCCATCGAGCTAAACAAGCTTAGTTGTACAAATTCATATATGATATTATTGCTGATATTAGTAAAACTGAGAGATGTTTAATTGGTTAGCTAAATGTTCCTACTTTAGTTTCGAAATGCATGTGAGCCACATATGGAGAGACCGGAAAGAATAGTATTTCTCTGTGCGCTCTGGTTCATCATGGGTGGCCAACCGACATTGTATTGAAAGACTTGTAATATCTTCAATCTGCTTGCTCTTCTGCTCTTCTTTAAGATGATACTCTTCTCTTGCGGTCGACTGGTCAGGTCGAGTTGTTCTCCCTTAGAATATTTTGAATCTGTCAGGTCAGGTCGACTTGTTCTTCTTTACTATATGTTGAAGCTATCATCTGCGAAGTGTCATCACTTCTGGAGCTCTCATATTTTTAGTAGGCCACATTATATTAATGCACACAACAAATTACAGCATGCATGGCATCTTTTAAAAGAATTGCAGAGATAGCACAAAGGGGTTTACAGGGAGGCAGTATTGGATTAGAATCACTTCTGCATTACAAAGAAAATCTCACTTGTTTTTATGTTTTCATGAATGTCAGATATTGAACATTATCAAAATGAATATGAGAATGGGCGCACGAGAGGAATATTGCGGAACGATCCACTGGCTAACAAACTTGGCATGGTGGAGGATGGCCTATCTTATTCACCCATCAAGGTGCTTGCTCTAACTTTGCAAAGTTGTATTGGTCGCACATATTTTCCATCTGACCTCTTGCATTACTTCTACTTTGTTACACCATCTGCTTAGTTTAAGCATCATATATGAGTATATGCCATACCTATCCATTTTCTGTACCTATTCCATGTGTCGTCACACTATGTTTTTCCAGTCAAATGTTGTTCTTTCGTAATAGATGTCCAAAAGGAAGAGGGTGAGTGCACATCCTCAAGGAGTACAAACTAGGTATTTGGAAAAGGTAGTGATACCTGTTAAATCAGATAGATCAGCAGCCACAGAAAACACAGGCCCAACTGTACCACACTTTACCCTTACTCCAGTGGCCAAACCCCTATTAGAACTGCTGGGAGCCCAGTGTCAGGTACTGTCTATGATATCAATTCAAAATTTGAACTCCTAAATTTCTGCTTGTGCCTTACCTTCTCTCTTGTATGAAAACTAATTTCAGATGAATCTCCTTGCTCAAAGGATCAGACGATCTCAAAACAATAATGGGCTCTGCATTGCTCTTGTCAGTACCTCTCTCCCTTTTGCCTTGTAACGCTGTACTTAATTAATTGCTATTTGATTATGTATCATCAGTCTGCACCTGAGCTTCATTATCCTCTGTTTCTTCCAATATTATTTGATCTATATTTACTCTTTGCAAAATGTAGAATAATGGCAACGCTTATAAAGAATTTTCTTTGGGGAATATATTGAATTATCCTTCCATCAACATGGAGAAGGGCTTTGTCCAGCCCGTGTTAACATGTAATGTAAGTTCATCCTTCTCAAGCCTTCAAACTTTGTTCTAGTATAGATTTGGATAGGCATCATTTCCTCCACTGCTGTTTGCTTTGCTGTTTACATCTGATTGGATGTTTGCAACAACTACCAGTTTCAAATTGTTGTTGTAAAAACATGTTCCTTATGCAGAACAGATCCATTTATTTGCTTATATAATTGTGAAACCTGTTACGTGTCTCCTTGTTTCTCTTTCAGACTCGTATCTCTTATGCCAGGCAGAACTTTAGGGAAGATAGTGAGCCAAACCATCTTGAGGACAGCGAGATGACCCCAAGGTCCTGTCTTGATGAAGACAGTGAGTTGAAGCTACTCACTAGCAGGTCTGAGACAACCTCTATGCAGTCGCTGCCTCAATCAGTTTGACTTCTTCAGTCTCAACTTAAAGCGGAAAGGCTTGCTTCAGCTCAGCTCTGACTTGAAGTCAAAGATGTAATGAAGATGTCATAGGACTGCCGTGTGCACCATCATGCCTTAAATCTAGTGTTGATGCATCTATCGTTGACACAACTGAGGTCTACTCAGCTTCTTCAGCTGTTTGGGGGGCCCGACGTGGCCAGGCCTAGTGCCTTCTGAAGTGCTCTCAGTTTTGTATATTCTTTTGTCGGCGCGTTTATTTGCACTGGTGGCGAACTTTGATGCCGAGTGGATGTAATATGTGTGATAGCCGTGATAGCCTAGCGTAAGTTGCTTGCTTATTTATTTCCTTGTTGTCTTGTTTATTTGTTTGCTTGTAGTCATTGCAGTTCTTTTTCCGCGGTTTGCTAGTGGCTGCAATAACCTATTTTTTAAAACTAGGCCACAATAACCATGGGCTAATATTTACTGTAGTGACACTGGGCCTCCTACGGGCCGTAGAAACAGTGGGCCTTCTACGGGCCGTAGAAACAATGGGCCTTCTACGGGCCGTAGAAACAATGGGCCTTTTACGGGCCGTATCATCAATGGGCCTTATACGGGCAGTATGATCGATTGGCCAAACATGGGCCAATAACATGCCGCATTATGGCCGTAAACGGGCTAGAGTTGGAATCATCCGTTCATGGGCCGACCATAACGGGCCATCGTTAATAGGCCGTATTTGATGACGCTATGAAAACGGCCCAACGTATTAACGGACCACAAACGGGTCGACTGTAACCACGGGCTGAATTTGGCCCACAAGCAGAAAATGACAGTAACGGGCCGTAAGTAAACGAATGCTGGAAATGAGCCCAAGAATAAATGGGCTCTGAGAAGGCTGAAAGATAACATGGGCTGGAAACGGCCCAACGGAATAACGGGCCGTTAATGGGTATAAAGTGATACACTGTTCATTACGGGCCAGTTTCACCACGGGCCGTTAATGGGTGTAAAGTGATACACTGTTTATTACGGGCCAGTTTCACCACGGGCCGTTAATAGGCCAAGAGTTACATAGGGCCTCATATGGGCCGAAAGACGTCATGGGCCATACATGGGCCAGAAGTGAAAACGGGCTGGAATCATATTGGGTGGCCCAGATGACGCTACTGGGCCTAATTCGGATAGGGCGTAACGGGCCTTGGGTTAGCGGGCTGTAAATGGGCTATATGCAAATAGGCCGTTAACAGGCTTTACATGGGCCGACCCGCCACCTTTTGACCAAGTCAAACGGGCCGGCCTTTTCACAGGAATGGGCCTCTGTTGGGCCGTGCCACGTATCGACGTATCATAGGCGCCTTCTGTCCAATGAGTGGATTACATCTGTCCCAACGATGAGCCGACACGTGTTTCCTCCAGCCAATGATGATTTTACACGTGGAAAATCCCCATTGGTCGGGGCTGTTAACGGGTTATCGAATCCAAAACCCGACCCGATAGCTTAACGGCGTACCGTTACGGTGGATGCCACGTGTCAGTCACCCTTGACGAAAGCACTTCTGTGACGCGGGATTTATCGTCATGGAAGTGGACACTTCCGTGATGATAATTTTGGTAATGTCATGGAACACTTCTACGACTGCACAGGTATGACTATCTTGATACTGTCATAAAATCGTCATGGATGTACATGCATGACAGAAAATGCGACCTACTGTGACAAACATGTATCATCACGGAAGTGTATTTTTTGTAGTGAATGGATACCCAGGAGGAGGCCGCTCGCACCAAGGCCTTGTCACCTCCTGCATCACCACCACGTCATGGCAATGGACCGACCTCTTCTTCGGCGGAAGCGGCCCTTGCTCATCGCGGGGAGCCTTTCCCTTCTCCGCAGCGGAAAACCTTCGGATGGGCGCCATTGGTGACACTGCGAGCAATGGAGCGAGGGAGGAGAAGCGAGCGGAATGGGAAGAAATGGGCGATGGGGGCTCCGCCTCCCTCCTCATTTATAGCCTAAGGGAGGTCAACCGTCGACCCCCACGATCGCAGGTAATGAAAACCCTTTTTGCATGCAGCAGGGACTCATCAAGTCGGGCAGTTGCCGAGGCAGCGTGGGGAAGCGGAGACACCCACGTCCAATCAACCACCACGCGTCGACCAAGGCCGCAGGCTATTGGGGCCCGCGGCGCTCCGCACTTGCCCTTTGGCTTCGCCTCGAAGCCAAGTCCGAGGGCGCCTAGGGCCCGGGGGCTACTGTCGGTGTTCTGGGAACGGGGGTCCCCAGACTTGCTTGCCCGCGGCCCATGGCGTGGCTCCACAAGAGGGCCCGTATGGCCCATCTTCACCAGCAAGGACTCAAGATCCTCGCGAGGGGCCAAGTCTCGCGAGGCGGACGACACAAGACCTCGTCGGGAGCGGCCTCACCAGGCTGGCTCGTGAGGGGCGGAGAGATCAAGGCAAGGGGGTACCTCGCGAGGTTTCCCGTGACGTAAGCCATGACGATCGAGGCCAGGCGGGCGCCAACGATTGCAGTGTCCTCGTTTCCTCTTTGGTGCTAAAGGGGCAAGCGCAGGCGAAGAGTACCGAGACATCAGGCAAAGGTTTCCATATGAGTGCAACGAGACCAAGACCAGCAGGACGGCAGGACGGAGGTCATCGTGGAGCCCAAGACGGCGTCACCACCAGAGCCTTTGGCAGACGAAGACTACTTTTGTCAGGATAAGCTGTACTAGCTACCCCCCTTCAAACTTGGCCGTTGTGGGATCCCTTCCTGCTCAATATTTGGGAAGAGGACCAGGGCCTCTATAAATAGGACTAGCCACCACCGTAGGAGGCAGCTCGTACTCATCTTGAGCAATCCTCACCCACACACCAGCTCACCAAGCACAAGAACACCTCTCCTCAGAAGGCCGTTCTTCCCTTGTACCGTTCATCCTCAGCCCAAGAGGCAATCCACCACCACCACACTGGAGTAGGGTATTACACCACAACGGTGGCCCGAACTAGTATAAATCTTGTGTCCTCGTGTTCTTTGGGTTCGACGAGCTAGTCCGTGAGACCGCGGAGTGTGAGAGCTTGGGAGAGGAGAGATCTTCGTGCGCACCCCAGTGTTCGAACCTCAAGGGTTTTGCCGGAACCCGAAATCTGACAGGTAGTGTTTTCTCATTAGACCTCATTCTATTCTAATCTCTCCCCTCTAAACCCATCAGATGCCTCCGAGACGTGACACCAGATTTGTTTTCCCACCGGAGATCACTCAGTTGATCCAGCAGCAGAATACCTTGATACAGCAACTAGTCCAGAACCAAGGCAACAACAACAACAACCCACCGCCACCACCTCCAGTTGACAACTTAGCCTGTTTTCTGAGGTTGCAGCCGTCGATGTTTTCTAGTAGCACCAAGCCGATAGTTGCTGATGAATGGCTACGCAGGATTGGAAGGGAGTTGACCACCGCAGGTTGCACAAATGCTGAGAAGGTGCGTTTTGCCGCACATCAATTGGATGGACCCGCAACCTCATGGTAGGAGAATTACACATCCACTTTCCCTATATCCAATGTCACTTGGGAGCAGTTTCAGCAAGCATTCCGCACCGCTCATGTCTCAACTGGAGCGATGAGCATGAAGAAGCGTGAGTTTCGCAACTTACGCCAGGGAAACCGTACTGTGGGGCAGTACGTGAATGAGTTTAGCAAGTTAGCTCGCTATGCCCCAGATGATGTGGCCACAGATGGCCGCGAAGCAGGAGAAGTTTATGGAAGGACTGAATGATGAGATGAGTATGCAGTTGATGGTGGCAACATTTAATAACTACTAGGAGTTGGTAGACAAGGCTCTTATGATTGAAGGGAAGCAGAAGCAGATTGAGAGCCGCAAGAGGAAGTATGGACAAGGGAAGTATAATTCAGGAGCTCAAGAAGCCCCGTTTTACCCCGAACTCGGGAGGATATACTCATAACCATGGAGGCCATACCCACAATGGAGGAAGTTTGCATAACCACAATGGCCCTAAGAATGGAAACGGGAATGGAGCAGGTAGCAATCAGAACCGCTCTAACCCAGCCACACCCGCCAAGAAGGATCTAAGTCACATTACTTTTTTCAAGTGCGGGAAGACTGGACACTACGCCACCGAGTGTTCTGAAGCAAAGAATGGTAACGGCAATGGAAGCTCCGGGAAGAAGCCCAACCCTTTTAACAGGGGACAAGTGAACCACGTTAACGTGGAGGAGGTTGAAGAGCAGCCCGATGCAGTTATAGGTAAGTTTTTGGTTAAGTCATTTACTGCAATCATTCTTTTTTATACTGGTGCATCGCATTCATACATTTCAAGGGGATTTGTGGATAAGTATAAGTTGCCCACTAAAGTTCTTAGGAAACCTATGTTAGTCAGCTCGCCAGGAGCCGAGTATATGGCAAGCCAAGGATGTTTTCATATGCCATTGACCATAGGTAGGCATGTTTTCCCCTCAAACTTAATAATTTCGGAGTCACAAGGATTGGATGTGATACTAGGAATGGATTGGCTGTCGAAGTACGGAGGAAACATCGATTGCGCCAGTAAGTCAATTTTGCTCACTACCCCGGAGGGAAAAAGGATCAAGTATGTATCCAGGCATGCGCCGAGGAGGACCCAAGTAAATTCTCTCACGGGAGTAGTTCAGGAAGAGGTGCCTGTAGTGAAGGATTATCAGGATGTATTTCCAGAGGAGTTACCAGGCATGCCACCGGATCGAGACATTGTGTTTTTGATAGAGCTGTTGCCAGGCACCGGACCGATATCGAAGAGACCATACCGGATGCCAGCAAATGATCTGGAGGAGATTAAGAAGCAGATCAAGGAGTTATTGGAGAAGGGTTACATTCGAGGAAGTTCGTCACCATGGGGAGCCCCAGTGCTCTTGGTTGAGAAAAAGGATGGATCATTGAGAATGGTTGTTGATTATCGTGCGCTGAATGAAGTGATGATCAAGAACAAGTACCCATTGCTGATGATCAATGATTTGTTTGACCAGTTGCAAGGAGCTAAAGTATTTTCCAAGATCAATCTGCGATCAGGATACCACCCGTTGAAGATCCGAGAACAGGATATACCTAAGACAGCTTTTACCACAAGGTACGGGCTATATGAGTATACGGTTATGTCATTTGGATTGACTAATGCCCCTGCTTATTTCATGAGTATGATGAATAAGGTGTTCATGGAGTTCTTGGATAAGTTTGTCGTGGTGTTCATTGATGATATCTTGGTATACTCGAAGAATGAAGAGGAACACAAGGAGCATTTGCGTTTAGTTCTCGACAAGCTCAGGGAACATCAGTTATATGCCAAGTTCAGCAAATGCGAGTTTGGGTTGAAGGAAGTAGGGTTTCTTGGACATGTTATATCAGGAGAAGGTATAACCATGGATCCTACCAAGCTTAAGTCTGTCACTGATTGGCTATCATCCACCTCAGTTGGAGAGATCCGCTGTTTTCTTGGACTCGCGGGATATTATCGGAGATTCATGGAGAATTTCTCCAAGATTGCGAAGCCAATGACGGAGTTGTTGAAGAAGGACACCAAGTTCAAATGGACAGATGAATGTGAGACAAGTTTCCAGGAGTTGAAGAAACGTTTGGTTACAGCCCCAGTGCTGATTCTGCCGGATATACGCAAAGATTTCCAAGTGTATTGCGACGCTTCTCGCTTAGGACTTGGAGGTGTACTTATGCAGGACGGAAGAGTTGTTTCATATGCCTCACGACAGCTTCGACCGCATGAGTTGAATTATGCCACGCATGATTTGGAGTTAGCAGCTGTAGTTCATGCACTCAAGACCTGGAGTCATTTTCTTATTGGAAATCGTTGTGATGTGTACACAGATCATAAGAGTTTGAAGTACATTTTCACACAGAAGGAGCTGAATCTCAGGCAGAGGAGATGGTTGGAGATTATAAAGGATTATGATATGAAGTTGCACTATCATCCAGGCAAGGCCAATGTCGTAGCAGACGCTTTGAGACAGAAGAGTTATGCCAATACCCTCGTAAGCGGAGGACTGCCAAAGGAGTTAGCCGAAGATCTCAGGGAGCTTCGTTTGGAGATAGTCCCTAGAGGTTTTGTTGCAGCATTGGAAGTTCAGTCGACATTATTGGCAAAGATTCGAGAAGCTCAGAAGGATGGTAAGGAAATTGCTGAGATAAAGGAGAGGATGAGTAAAGGAAAAGCCAAAGGTTTTCATGAGGATGAGCACGACACCTTGTGGTTTGAGGACCGTGTTTATGTGCCCAATAATTTGGAGATCAGGAAGTTGATACTTCAGGAAGCTCATGACTCGCCATACTCGATACACCCCGGAAACACCAAGATGTATTTGGATTTGAAGGAGCGTTTCTGGTGGACTGGTATGGAGAAGGATATTGCCGAGTATGTAGCCGTGTGTGATGTATGTCAGAGAGTGAAGGCAGAACATCAGAAGCTAGCAGGATTACTGCAGCCTATGCCGATACCCGAATGGAAGTGGGATAAACTTGGCATGGATTTCATCACCGAATTGCCCAGGACCCGATCGGGATATGATTCTATCTAGGTAGTAGTGGATCGTTTGACCAAAGTGGCTCACTTTATCCCAGTGAAAACCACCTATACGAGTGCGAAGTTGGCCAAGATATATATGACCAAGATCGTATGTCTGCATGGAGTTCCGAGGACCATCGTATTAGATAGAGGGACCCAGTTTACTTCAAAGTTTTGGCATCAGCTGAACCAGACTTTGGGTACCAGACTAGAGTTTAGTATAGCTTTTCATCCGCAGATAGATGGACAGACCGAGAGAGTCAATCAGATTTTGGAGGACATGTTGAGAGCTTGTGCGCTAGATTATGGATCTAGCTGGGATGATAATTTGCCCTACGCAGAGTTCTCATACAACAACGGTTATCAAGCCAGTTTGAAGATGGCACCTTCCGAAGCTTTGTACGGAAGGAGGTGCAAGACACCGTTGATGTGGGATGAAGTTGGAGACCTTCAGTTGTTTGGACCAGATTTGATCAAAGAGTCCGAAGAGAAGGTTAAGTTGATTCGCGATAGACTGAAGGTAGCTCAGTCCAGGCAGAAGAGTTATGCAGACACAAAATGCAAGGAGGTAGTCTATGAAATCGGAGACACATCATATCTTCGTGTGTCACCTCTGCGAGGAGTTAAACATTTTGGAGTTAAGGGAAAGTTAGTCCCGAGATTTGTAGGACCATACCGAGTTTTGGAATGTATGGGAGAAGTGGCCTACAAGTTGGAGTTACCCGAAGGACTGTCAGGAATTCATGATGTGTTTCACGTTTCCCAGTTGAATAAGTGCCATGCTGAGATGGCCGATATTCCTCTGAGAGATACAGTGCCCCTGGAAGCAGTTCAGTTGGATAGTGATCTAACCTATGAGGAGAAGCCTGTCAAGATTCTCGAGTTTGCCAGCCGAGTCACACGCATCAAGGTTATCAAGTTTTGCAAAGTTCAGTGGAGCCACCATACCGAGGATGAAGCCACCTGGGAATGAGAGGAAGATCTACGGAAAGACCACCCACACCTATTTTATAGCCAACCCGAATCTCGAGGACGAGATTCACCTTAAGGGGGTAGGTTTGTAACATCCCAAATTTTCAATTTGGAATGTTATACTTAGGTCATCATATGCATATCATATTTTATTTGCATTTTGGTTGTGATCCTAAAAATCCTAAGCAACTCAAGGACCCACGGAGAGAGTTGGGAATTTTATTATTTTCATATTTGAATTTTCTCAAATATTGAAAAGAGGGTCATTTTGATTTAATTATTTTTCTCTCCGAAATATTTCGTATTAAAATATATGAGAGGAGATAATATGACTTCTCCAAAATAAACGAAATATTGGAGGAAAAATGTTAAAATCAAATAAATAATTTTATTTGGATTTTATTGCTATTTTTATTTGAATTAGAAAAATATGCATTTTTTCAAAATTGCATATTAGGCCAAGAAAATGTTCACTAAGTTCTAAATATTTTATTTAGATGGTAATTTTTTTTGGCATTTTTAGATTTTTTATTTTTATTTAGGATTTTCCCCTTTTTCGGCGAAACTTATTTTATTAAAAAAAATCTACCTCGACCGCACTGGGCCAAGGGCCCAGCTGGCCCAGCTTCGCCGCCGCCTTCCCCGCTCGCCCGCGTGCCGCCGCCAGACTCGGAGGAAGTCCGAGCCCCGCCCGACGCTGCCGACCCCTCCCCAAGTCGGACCCCCCTGCCGCCTCTCTCCCCATT